>NW_026635186.1:0-1563 GCF_028554395.1 Pezoporus wallicus | reverse complement strand
CAGCACACAGTCAGTTTTGCAATGATGTCACCATTATTGCGGTCACTCCTCGGTTTCATACCTAAAAGTACAATTGAATGCAACCTCTCCAAAGCTGCTTCGCAGCTGCCCAGTAGCACAGCGATTAGTGCACGAACTTCTGGCCTCTGCTCCCAGAGCCGAAGAGCCAGGAGGGAAAGCATGTGCTCGGCATCTTCAGCACACAGTCAGCTTTGCCACGGTGTCACCATCATTGCTGTCGCTCCTCGGTGTCATACCTAAAGGTCCATTTGAATGCACCCTCTTCGGAGCTTGCTCTCGGCTGCCCAGCAGCACAGTGAGTAGAGCACGAACGGTTGCCGTCTGCTAGCACAGTGGAGGAGCCAGGAGGGAAAGCATGTGCTGGGCATCTTCAGCACACAGTCAGCTTTGCAACGGTGTCACCATCATTGCTGTCGCTCCTCGCTTTCATACCTAAAGGTCCATTTGAATGCACCCTCTTCGGAGCTTGCTCTCGGCTGCCCAGCAGCACAGTGAGTAGAGCACGAACGGTTGCTATCTGCTCCCACAGTTGAAGAGCCAGGAGGGAACGCTTCGATTGTGGGAGCAGACGGCAACTGTTCGTGCTCTACTCACTGTGCAGCTGGGCAGCCGAGAGCAAGCTCCGAAGAGGGTGCATTCAAATGGACCTTTAGGTATGAAAGCGAGGAGCGACAGCAATGATGGTGACACCGTTGCAAAGCTGACTGTGTGCTGAAGATGCCCAGCACATGCTTTCCCTCCTGGCTCTTCGGATCTGGGAGCAGAAGCCAGACGTTCGTGCACTAATCGTTCTGCCCCTGGGCAGCCGAGAACAAGCTTCGGAGAGGTTGCACTCAAATGGACTTTTAAGTATGAAAGCGAGGAGCGACAGCAATGATGGTGACACCGTTGCAAAGCTGACTGTGTGCTGAAGATGCCCAGCACATGCTTTCCCTCCTGGCTCTTCGGCTCTGGGAGCAGAGGCCAGACGTTCGTGCTCTAATCGCTGTGCTACTTGTCAGCTCAGAGCAAGCCAGCACATGCTTTCCTCCTGGCTGCGACTGTGGGAGCAGACGGCAACCGTTCGTGCTCTACTCACTGTGCTGCTGGGCAGCCGAGAGCAAGGTCCGAAGAGGGTGCATTCAAATGGACCTTTAGGTATGACACTGAGGAGCCAGCAATGATGGTGACACCGTTGCAAAGCTGACTGTGTGCTGAAGATGCCCAGCACATGCTTTCCCTCCTGGCTCTTCGACTGGGAGCAGAGGCCAGACGTTCGTGCTCTAATCGACTGTGCTGCTGGGCAGCCGAGAGCAAGCTTTGGAGAGGTTGCATTCAAATGGACCTTTAGGTATGAAACCGAGGAGCGACAGCAATGATGGTGACACCGTTGCAAAGCTGACTGTGTGCTGAAGATGCCCAGCACATGCTTTCCCTCCTGGCTCTTCGACTGTGGGAGCAGACGGCAACCGTTCGTGCTCTACTCACTGTGCTGCTGGGCAGCCGAGAGCAAGCTCCGAAGAGGGTGCTTTCAAATGGACCTTTAGGTATGAAAGCTAGGAG
>NW_026635185.1:0-1551 GCF_028554395.1 Pezoporus wallicus | reverse complement strand
GCTGGACTGAATTAAATTGGGCTGGACAGGGTTAAAGTGTGCTAGAGTGAACTGAAGTGGGCTGGGCAGGATGAAAGTGAGCTAGACTGGGATAAACTGGGCTGTGCTAGATCAAACAGAGCTGGACTGTGTTAAACTGGGCTGGACTGGGTTAAACTGTGCTAGAGTGAACTGAAGTGGGCTGGGCTGGATCAAAGTGAGCTGGACTGGGTTAAAGAGGGCTGAGTTGTATCAAACTGAGCTGGAGTGTGTTAAACTGAGCTGGACTGGGTTAAACTGGGCTGGAATGAACGGAAGTGGGCTGGGCTGGATCAAATTGAGCTGGAGTGTGTTTAACTGGGCTGGGCTGGATCAAAGTGGGCTGGACTGTGTTTAAAGTGTGCTGGACTGGGTTAAACTGGGCTGGAGTGGATTATACTGTTCTGGAGTGTATTAAATATGCTGGACTGGGTTAAACTGGGCTGGGCTGGATGAAAACTGGGCTGGCCTGGGTTAAACGTGGCTGGATTGGGTTAAACTGGGCTGGGATGGATTGAACTGATCTGGAGTGGATTAAACTGGGCTGGACATGGTTAAACTGTGCTAGAGTGAACTGAACTGGGCTGGGCTGGATGAAACTGAGCTGGACTGTGTTTAAACTGAGCTGGACTGTGTTAAACTGGGCTGGACTGGCTTAAACTGTGCTAGAGTGAACTGAAGTGGGCTGGTCTGGGTCAAACTGAGCTGGACTGGGTTAAACTGTGCTGGAGTAAACTGAACTGGGCTGGGGAGGATCAAACTGAGCTGGGCTGTATCACAGTGGGTTGGCGTGGGTTAAACTGGGCTGCACTGGGTTAAACTGGGCTGGAGTGTATTAAATGTGGCTGGACTGGGTTAAACTTGGCTGGACTGGGTTAAACTTGGCTGGACTGGGTTAAACTGGGCTGGGATGGATTGAACTGATCTGGAGTAGAGTAAACTAGGCTGGACTGGGTTAAACTGTGCTAGAGTGAACTGAACTGGGCTGGGCTGGATGAAACGGGGCTGGGCTGAATTAAACTGGGGTGGATTGCATTATACTGAGCTGGTGTGTATTAAATATGGCTGGACTGGGTTAAACTGGGCTGGGCTTGATCAGACTGGGTTGGACTTGGTTAAAGTGGGCTGGGCTGGATTGAACTGAGCTGGACTGGATTAAACTGGGTTGAGCTGGATTGAATTGAGCTGGACTGGATCAAAATGAGCTGGCCTGGATTAAACACAGCTGTACTGGGTTAAACATGACTGGGCTGGGTTAAACTCTGCTGCTGTGAACTAAAGTGGGCTGGACTGTGTTAAACTGAGTTATGCTGGATTAAAGTGAGCTGGATTGGGTGAAGCTGGGCTGGACTGGATTAAACTGAGATGGAGTGTATTAAACTGGGCTGGAGTGGACTAAAGTGGGCTGGCCTGGATTAAACTGAACTGGACTGGGTTAAACTTGGTTGCGCTGGGTTAAATTGAGCTGGACTGGGTTAAACTGGGCTGGACTGGGTTAAACTGGGCTTGGCTGGATTGAACTGAGGTGGACTG
>NW_026635184.1:0-1566 GCF_028554395.1 Pezoporus wallicus | reverse complement strand
GCTTTGAATGTATCTTCTATCTTCACACACCGATTTCAAAGGAAGTCTGAAGCCAACAAAACAAGTTTTCCCTTGGACATCACCGTGGTCTTCACTATGTTTCCATCTGCCTGCAGTTTTCCCCACATTAAGGGAAGAGCAGCTCAGGTTGACTGTTGTGATAATACACAAAGTAAAGGAATATTAACTTTCATGCTGCTTTTCAGGTTGAAGATGTCCCAGAGACTCTTTTCATTACCCCAGGTAGCTCAGAGTCTGAATTTGTTGCTCCTTAGTCTAAGTGCTCAGAAATAAAAGCAATATGTTGGTTTTCATTAAAAACAACTGATTAATAACAAGGTTAGTGGCTACTTTGGGGCTAAACTGCATCTCAATAACTGCTCTCATCTCATAAGAATAAATACCTAGAAGAGAGAGAAGGGCATATGCATTTATCTTTGCTTCGACAGTATCTTCCAGCTTCACTGGTGACTTGTTAAAAATGTGCTTTTCCCTTTAATTTCTATCATTCAACTTACATCTTAAGCAAACAGCAAATACTTTCAAGCAACTGATTTCATGTTAGATTAAGGTCAGGAAGTAAAACTTCCTTTTAGAAAGGATTTAGAACATAACCATGTGTCTCAAACACAGACATTTGAGAGGAGTTTAAATCTAGCTCCACCACCATCCCCCCAAAAAGTACCTGAGATGACACTTCTGGTTTCCTGTTGAAGACCCAGCCTCTTTCAGGCTGAGCTATTATTGTGCATACCTCTTGTTCCTTTCTCCAAGGAAATCATTCAAAGACAGAACCTGCACCTTATCATTGCTGAGGGGAACTAGAAAGGCAACAATACAGACAAATAGAGCATATCCTATTGAAATTGTCTATGCTGATCTCTTAAATAGGATAAAATACGTCCCCAAAAATGATTGTGTCAGGAGAGGGGGTAAATACATAAGATATTAGGCATTTCTTCTGTACATGTTTATATTTGTCCAGTATAACCATTACCACTAAGCAAGGAGATGTTTGCAAAGAGAAAAGGCAATTTAAGCTCCTGTGACAATCACTGCTACATTCCTTTGACATTGCCTCTAAGCAGATCTTCCTTGCCTGTTTGCGTGACTACTGCACAGAGCATCTCAGTCTTCACAGTATTTTTCCACCTTGTAGCTTGCTTTATAAATCAGAGCTTCAGAGAAGAAAATTTGTGATTCTATGATGCTGTGCTTCACCATTCCATGAAATCCTCCAAGTCTCCTTTCCTTCCCTGTTTAGTTCTACATGGTGTTGCCTGTCCATGTATGGCTGTGTCTCCCAGAGGCTCCTGTCTTCACTGTTTATTGCTTTCCAGCTTAGATGGTTGACATAAGCTGCCAGCAGTCTCATTGGGCACATCACCCCATGCTAATTTTGTTTTCTCCCCCCCTTCAAATATAATTGGAAAGTTGTCTTAGGGACTTCAGAAGTCAGGCATCTGGAGCTATTACTGCCTCAACCCATGATATGGGCTGTCTTCTGGGAGCCAGAATACACTGAAACCAGAAATTGCTGTGAGGTTATTGACAAAGAGCATCTCT
>NW_026635183.1:0-15406 GCF_028554395.1 Pezoporus wallicus | reverse complement strand
TCCCATCCCTATGGCCCCATTCCCATTCCCACAGCCCCATAACCCCATTCCCATCTCCATAACCCCGTTCCCATCCCCACAACCCCATCCCCACAGCCCCATTCCTTGCCCCATTCCCATCCCCATTACCCATCTCTGTGGCCCTATTCTCAGCCCTATTCCCAACTCCATTCCCATCCCCACATCCCCATTCCCATTCCTATGGCCCCATTCCCATCCCCATAACCTTATTCCCATCCCCATCCCCACAGCCCCATTCCCATCTCCATGGCCTAATTCCCATCTCCACAGCCCCATTCCCATCTCTGCGGCCCTATTCCCAGCCCCCTTCCCAGCCCCATTCCCATAACCCCATTCCCATCCCCACAGCCCTATTCCCGGCCCCATTCCCATCCCCACATCCCCATTCCCAGCCCCATTCCCAACCCCATTCCAATCCCCATTCCCAGCCCCATTCCTGTTATCCCGGCCCCATTCCCGGCACCATTCCCAGCCCCATTCCCAACCCCATTCCCATCCCCACAGCCCCATTCCCATCCCCATTCCCAACCCCATTCCCATCCCCACAGCCCCATTCCCGGCCCCATTCCCATCCCCACCCCCACATCCCCATTCCCATCCCCACATCCCCATTCCCAGTCCCATTCCCAACCCCATTCCCATCCCCACAACCCAATCTCCACAGCCCCATTCCCATCCCTATGGCCCCATTCCCAGCCCCATTCCCATTCCCACAGCCCCATTCCCATCCCCACAACACCATCCCCAGGCCCATTCCCAACCCCATTCCCATCCCTATGGCCCCATTCCCAGCCCCATTCCCATCCCCACATCCCCATTCCCATCCCCATAACCCCATTCCCAACCCCATTCCCATCCCCACGTCCCCATCCCCACAGACCCATTGCCCCATTCCCATTCCCACATCCCCATTCCCATCCCCATAACCCCATTCCCAACCCCATTCCCATCCCCACATCCCCATTCCCATCCCCGTATCCCCATTCCCATCCCCATAACCCCATCCCCACAATCCCATTCCCATCCCTATGGCCCCATTCCCAACCCCATTCCCATCCCCACATCCCCATCCCCACAGCCCCATTCCCATCCCCACAACCCCATCCCCACAGCCCCATTCCCGGCCCCATTCCCATCCCCACAACCCCATTCCCATTGCCCCATTCCCAGCCGCATTGCCCCACTCCCGCCCCATTCCCATCCCTATGGCCCCATTCCCACAGCCCCATTCCCATCCCCACATCCCCATCCCCACATCCCCAGTCCCATCCCCACATCCCCATCCCCACAGCCCCATTCCCATCCCCACAACCCCATCCCCACAACCCCATTCCCAGCCCCATTCCCATCCCCACAACCCCATCCCCACAGCCCCATTCCCGGCCCCATTCCCATCCCCACAACCCCATTCCCATTGCCCCATTCCCAGCCGCATTGCCCCATTCCCGCCCCATTCCCATCCCTATGGCACCATTCCCAACCCCATTCCCATCCCCACATCCACATCTCCACAGCCCCATTCCCGGCCCCATTCCCATTCCCAACCCCATTCCCATCCCCACAACCCCATCTCCACAGCCCCATTCCCATCCCCACAGCCCCATTCCCATCCCCACAACCCCATTCCCAGCCCCATAACCCCATTCACATCCCCACAACCCCATTCCCACAACCCCATTCTCAGCCCCACATGCCCATTCCCATCCCTATGGCCCCATTCCCAGCCCCACAGCCCCATTCCCATCCCCACAGCCCCATTCCCATCCCCATAACCCCATCCCCACATCCCCATTGCCCCATTCCCAACCCCATTCCCATCCCCACATCCCCATCCCCACATCCCCATCCCCATTGCCCCATTCCCAACCCCATTCCCATCCCCACATCCCCATTCCCATCCCCACATCCCCATTCCCAGTCCCATTCCCAACCCCATTCCCATCCCCACAACCCAATCTCCACAGCCCCATTCCCATCCCTATGGCCCCATTCCCGGCCCCATTCCCAGCCCCATTCCCAACCCCATTCCCACATCCCCATTCCCATCCCCACAACCCCATCCCCAGCCCCATTCCCATCCCCACATCCCCATTCCCATCCCCATAACCCCATTCCCAACCCCATTCCCATCCCCACATCCCCATTCCCATCCCCATAACCCCATTCCCAACCCCATTCCCATCCCCATTGCCCCATTCCCATCCCCATAACCCCATCCCCACATCCCCATCCCCACATCCCCACAGCCCCATTCCCATCCCCACAGCCCCATTCCCAGCCCCATTCCCATCCCCACAGCCCCATCCCCACAGCCTCACAGCCCCATTCCCATCCCCACATCCCCATTCCCATCCCCATAACCCCATTCCCAACCCCATTCCCATCCCCACATCCCCATTCCCATCCCCATAACCCCATTCCCAACCCCATTCCCATCCCCACAACCCCATCCCCACATCCCCATATCCCCACATCCCCATCCCCACATCCCCACAGCCCCATTGCCCCATCCCCACAGCCACATCCCCATCCCCACATCCCCACATCCCCACAGCCCCATTCCCATTCCCATTCCCATCCCCACAACCCCATCCCCATTGCCCCATTCCCATCCCCATTCCCCCCCCCGGCCTCCCCTCACCGCTCCCTCCCGCCGGTGCTCGGAGGCAGCCCCCGCACAGGGAGTGCAGGCACGGGAGGAGCCGCGGCTCCCGCTCCGCCCGCAGCCGCTCCCCGCAGCCCCCGCAGCGCAACCCCCGGGAGCATCCAATTGGATCAATCCTCATTGGGAACGGTCCCACCCCATTGGACGCACCTGATTGGTTCCCATCATCAACGGAGCATCCAATTGGACCAATCCTCAATGGGAACAGTCCCACCCCATTGGACGCACCTGATTGGTTCCCATCATCGACCCCAGGAGGATGCTGGACGCGCTCATTGGCTCCCCCAACCCCTTCTCGCATCCCATTGGTTCAACAGAGACCTGGGGAGGGCGGGGATCCCTCCCCATTGGCCGCCACCCCCTATTTATGGGGCCCCAAAGGACAAAAGACAGCACAACAAGAGAGCTTCGAGGCCATGTCTTGGTTGTCCCCATCAATGGGGAGGTGACACCGGGGACCCCTAAGTGCCCCCCAACCCACCCCATAACCACACCAATCCCACCCCATCCCTATGGGTCGGCCTCAGGTGGTGCGAGTGGGGCTGGCACCCACAGGCTCAGCACCCCCCGGGGCTGCTGGGGGCCCCAATGGTGCTGATGCTGGCCCCAAGGGTGGCCCCATTGATGTTGATGGCCCCAAGGGTGGCCCCATTGATGTTGATGGCCCCATTGATGTTGAAGGCCCCAAGGGTGGCCCCATTGATGTTGATGGCCCCAAGGGTGGCCCCATTGATGTTGATGGCCCCATTGATGTTGATGGCCCCATTGATGTTGATGGCCCCAAGGGTGGCCCCATTGATGTTGATGGCCCCAATGGTGGCCCCAATGATGCTGTTGACCCCAAGGATGGCCCTAATGGTGCTGTTGACCCCAATGGTGCTGTTGACCCCAACGATGTCGATGGCCCCAATGGTGGCCCCAAGGATGTTGATGGCCCCAATGATGACCCCAATGATGCTGATGGCCCCAATGATGACCCCAATGGTGTTGGTGGCCCCAATGATGCTGCTGACCCCACTGATGCTGACGGCCCCACTGGTGCCCCCAATGATGCTGTTGACCCCACCGATGCCAACGGCCCCAGTGATGGCCCCAATGATGCTGTTGACCCCAACGATGTTGATGCCCCCAACTGTGACCCCAATGGTGCTGCGGACCCCAATGATG
Source organism: Pezoporus wallicus (assembly GCF_028554395.1). Taxonomy (NCBI): domain Eukaryota; kingdom Metazoa; phylum Chordata; class Aves; order Psittaciformes; family Psittacidae; genus Pezoporus; species Pezoporus wallicus. The sequence continues at coordinate 11,553 of NW_026635183.1, read as the reverse complement.
CCGACGGCACCAATGGTGGCCCCAATGACGTTGATGGCCCCAATGGGGACCCCATTGCTGCCATAGACCCCAACGACGTTGACGGCCCCAACGACGACCCCAACGACATTGACGGCCCCAATGGGGACCCCAATGATGCCGATGAGCCCAACGATGCCGACGGCCCCAACGGGGACCCCAATGACGTTGATGGCCCCAACGGGGACTCCAATGATGCCATTGACCCCAATGATGTTGACGGTCCCAGTGGTGACCCCAGGGACGCCGACGGCCCCAATGGAGACCCCAATGGTGCTGTTGACCCCAACGATGCCGACGGCCCCAACGATGACCCCAATGACGTTGATGGCCCCAATGACGTTGACGGGCCAAACGCTGCCCCCAACGACGCCGACGGCCCCAACGATGACCCCAATGACGTTGATGGCCCCAATGACGTTGACGGGCCAAACGCTGCCCCCAACGACGCCGACGGCCCCAACGCTGATCCCAATGACGTTGATGGCCCCAATGACGTTGATGGCCCCAATGACGTTGACGGCCCCAATGACGTTGACGGCCCCAACGCTGATCCCAATGACGTTGACGGCCCCAATGACGTTGATGGCCCCAACGGTGACCCCGACGATGCCGACAGCCCCAACGATGACCCCAATGACGTTGACGGCCCCAATGATGTTGATGACCCCAACGCCGCCGACGGCCCCAACACTGCCCCCAACGCTGACCCCAATGATGTTGACGGCCCCAACGATGACCCCAATGACGTTGACGGCCCCAATGACGTTGACGGCCCCAACGATGACCCCAATAATGTTGATGGCCCCAACGATGACCCCAATAACGTTGACGGCCCCAACGATGACCCCAATGACGTTGATGACCCCAACGCCGTCGCCGGCCCCAACGCTGACCCCAATGACGTTGACGGCCCCAACGATGAACCCAATGACGTTGACGAACCCAACGATGACCCCAATGACGTTGACGGCCCCAACGATGTTGACGGCCCCAACGATGAACCCAATGACGTTGACGAACCCAACGATGACCCCAATAACGTTGACGGCCCCAACGATGACCCCAATGACGTTGACGGCCCCAACGACGTTGACGGCCCCAACGATGAACCCAATGACGTTGATGACCCCAACGCTGCCGCCGGCCCCAACGCTGCCCCCAACGACGTCGCCGGCCCCAACGCCGCCGCCCCGGGGTGCCCGGTGGCCGCGTGGCGCTCCAGGAGGGTGCGGTGGGAGAAGGCCTTGGCGCAGAGCGGGCACTGGAAGCGGCCGGGGCGATGCGTGCGCATGTGCACGTTGAGCGAGCTCTTCTGCGTGAAGCGCTTGGCGCACAGCGGGCACTGGAAGGCCCGCACGCCCGTGTGGGTCACCATGTGCTTGAGCAGGTAGTCCCGCAGCGAGAAGGAACGCCAGCACACCGAGCACTGGTGGGGCTTCTCACCTGCAACGGGGGGAGCAATATGGGTCAACATGGACCATGACGGGTCAATGGGGAGCAGTAGGGGGCAATAGGGAGCAGTAGGGGGCAATGGGGAGCAGTAGGGGGCAATGGGGAGCAGGAATGGTCAATGGGGAGCAGGACTGGTCAATGGGGAGCAGGATGGGTCAATGGGGAGCAATATGGGTCAACACGGACCATGACGGGTCAATGGGGAGCAGGAACGGTCAATGGGGAACAGTATGGGGTGATGGAGTAGTAGGGGGCAATAGGGAGCAATAGGGGGCAATAGGGAGCAGTAGGGGGCAATAGGGAGCAGTAGGGGGCAATAGGGAGCAGTAGGGGGCAATGGGGAGCAGTAGGGGGTAATAGGGAGCAGTAGGGGGCAATGGGGAGCAGGACTGGTCAATGGGGAGCAGGACTGGTCAATGGGGAGCAGGATGGGTCAATGGGGAGCAATATGGGTCAACACGGACCATGACGGGTCAATGGGGAGCAGGAACGGTCAATCGGGAACAGTATGGGGTGATGGAGTAGTAGGGGGCAATAGGGAGCAGTAGGAGGCAATAGGAAACAGTAGGGGGCAATGGGGAGCAGTAGGGGGCAATGGGGAGCAGGATTGGTCAATGGGGAGCAATATGGGTCAACACGGACCATGACAGGTCAATGGGGAGCAGGAACGGTCAATGGGGAACAGTATGGGGCGATGGAGTAGTAGGGGGCAATAGGGATCAATAGGGGGCAATAGGGAGCAGTAGGGGGTAATAGGGAGCAGTAGGGGGCAATAGGGAGCAGTAGGGGGCAATGGGGAGCAGGAATGGTCAATGGGGAGCAGGATTGGTCAATGGGGAGCAATATGGGTCAACACGGACCATGACAGGTCAATGGGGAGCAGGAACGGTCAATGGGGAACAGTATGGGGTGATGGAGTAGTAGAGGGCAATAGGGAGCAATAGGGGGCAATAGGGAGCAGTAGGGGGTAATAGGGAGCAGTAGGGGGCAATAGGGAGCAATAGGGGGCAAGAGGGAGCAATAGGGGGCAATAGAGAGCAGTAGGGGGTAATAGGGAGCAGTAGGGGGTAATAGGGAGCAGTAGGGGGCAATGGGGAGCAGGATGGGTCAATGGGGAGCAATATGGGTCAACATGGACCATGACGGGTCAATGGGGAGCAGGAATGGTCAATGGGGAGCAGTAGGGAGCGATGGAGTAGTAGGGGGCAATAGGGAGCAGTAGGGGGCTATAGGGAGCAGTAGGGGGCAATAGGGAGCAGTAGGGGGCAATAGGGAGTAGTAGGGGGCAATGGGGAGCAGTAGGGGCAATGGGGAGCAATAGGGGGCAATGGGGAACAGTAGGGGCAATGGGGAGCAATAGGGGGCAATGGGGAGCAGTAGGGGGCAATATGGGGCAGGATGGGGCAATATGGGGCAGGATGGGGCAATATGGGGCAGGATGGGGCAGTATGGATTCCTATGGGTCAACATGGACCAGTGTGGGTCAACGTGGGTTGAGATGGATCAACACAGCTCAACGCAGGATCACGTCCCTTCCTTGTCCCCCAACCTTCCCCATATCCCCCATGACCCCCATTGCCCCCCATGTCCCCATACCCCCAATGCTCCCCATACCCCCCATTACCCCCCATTGCCCCCATGCCTTCCATTGCCCCCATTGCCCCCATATCCCCCATTGCCCCCCCATGTCCCCATGCCCCCCATTCCCCCCCATGTCCCCATAACCCCATGTCCCCCATTGCTCCCCATGTCCCCATTGCCCCCATACCCCCCATTACCCCCATTGCCCCCCATGTCCCCCATTGCCCCCCATTGCCCCCATGTCCCCATGCCCCCCATTACCCCCATTGCCCCCATTGCCCCCCATATCCCCATGCCCCCCATTACCCCCCATGTCCCCATAACCCCCACGTCCCCCATTGCCCCCCATGTCCCCATGCCCCCCATGCTCCCCATTACCCCCATGCCCCCCATTGCCCCAAGAGCCCCCATGCCCCCCATGTCCCCCATTGCTCCCTATGCCCCCCATTGCCCCCATGCCCCCCATGTCCCCATACCCCCACGCTCCCCATACCCCCCATTACCCCCATTGCCCCCCATGTCCCCATACCCCCCATGTCCCCATGCCCCCCATTGCCCCTATACCCCCATTACCCCCCATTGCCCCCATACCCCCCATTGCCCCCCATACCCCCATTGCCCCCATGCCCCCCATTGCCCCCCATGTCCCCATACCCCCCACGCTCCCCATACCCCTCATTGCCCCCATGCCCCCCATGCCCCCATTGCCCCAAAAGCCCCCACGCCCCCCATGTCCCCCATTGCCCCCATGCCCCCCATGTCCCCATACCCCCCACACTCCCCATTGCCCCCATGCCCCCCATTGCCCCCCATGTGCCCAAGTCCCCATTACCCCCCATTGCCCCCATACCCCCATTGTCCCCCATGTCCCCCATTACCCCCCATGCCCCCATTACCCCCCATACCCCCCATAGCCCCCGCCCTCACCCGAGTGGATGAACATGTGCTTGCTGTAGTTCTTGCGGGAGCTGAAGCTCTTCTGGCAGTGCCCGCACTGGAAGGAGCCCTGGGGGCCTCGTGTGGGTCCGGCCGGGCCCCCCCCCCCGCTCCCTCCTCGCCCCATTTCCTTTGGGGCCTCTGGGGCCGGCGCCGCGAAGCCGGACCCCGATCCCGGCGTCACCGATGCCGACGCTTCGGCGTCGTCCCCGGGCCACGGCGGCAGGAAGGGATCGCCGGGGCCGAACAACGGCGGCTCCTCCGTGGGCGTTGGGTCCAAGGCTTCGTCCTCCTCTTCCTCCTCTTCCTCCTCCTCCTCCTCCTCGTCCTCCTCCTTGAGCGGCAGCTGCAGGCGCAGCGGTTGCCGTTGCTTGCGGCTATGGCAGCCCGGTGGTGCCGGCGCCGTCACCGGCGTCGCCATGGCCTTGCCGCCACCGGGCGCCCGTCCCCGCTTGAGGATCTGCGTGCACTCATCGATGACGGTCTTGATCTGGAGCACGGAGGCGGCCGTCAAGAGGTGCAAGGCCTCCGATTGAGCCACCACCAAGCAACCGCTGTAGAGGAACTCGACCAGTTGGCGCACGGCGCCGCTGGGCACCACCGGCGGCACCTCGATGGCCGAGTGGCCCAGGAGGAGCTTGTCGTGGAAGAAGGGGCTGCCGGCGGCCAGGACGCAGCGGTGGGCGCGCAGCGTGGCCTCGCGGATGCGCACCGTCACGTCGCAGAAGGCCCCGGCCAGGCGTTGCCCGTTGAGGCTCTCCAAGAGCGAGCGGCTGAAGTTGTGCAGGTGGATGTAGTGCACGGCCTCGGCCATGGTTGGGGGGGGGCGCGTTGGGTTGATGGAGGCGATGGTGAGGGCAAGGCGACGGCGTCAATGTCAATGGCGATGTCAATGGCGTCAAGGGTGAGGTCAAGGCGATGTCAATGACGTCGATGGTGTGGGCAAGGAGACATCAATGGTGTTGATGGTGAAGTGAAGGAGATGTCAACGACGTCGACGGTGAGGTCAAGGTGATGTCAATGACGTCGATGTCGATGGTGGGGTCAAGGTGATTTCAATGACGTCGATGTCAATGCCAGTGTTGATGGTGAGGTCAAAGCGATGTCAATGGAGTCAATGGTGAGGTGAAGGAGATGTCAATGACGTCGATGTCGATGATGAGGCCAAGGTGATGTCAATGGCGTCGATGTCGATGGTGAGATCAAGGTGATGTCAATGGCGTCAAGGGTGAGGTCAAGGCGATGTCAATGACGTCGATGGTGTGGGCAAGGAGACGTCAATGGTGTTGATGGTGAGGTGAAGGCGATGTCAACGACGTCGACGGTGAGGTCAAGGTGATGTCAATGACGTCGATGTCGATGGTGGGGTCAAGGTGATGTCAATGACGTCGATGTCAATGCCAATGTTGATGGTGAGGTCAAAGCGATGTCAATGGAGTCAATGGTGAGATTAAGGTGATGTCAATGACGTCGATGTCGATGATGGGGCCAAGGTGATGTCAATGGCGTCGATGTCGATGGTGGGGTCAAGGTGATGTCAATGACGTCGATGTCAATGCCAGTGTTGATGGTGAGGTCAAAGCGATGTCAATGGAGTCAATGGTGAGGTGAAGGTGATGTCAATGACGTCGATGTCGATGATGGGGCCAAGGTGATGTCAATGGCGTCGATGTCGATGGTGAGGTCAAGGCGATGTCAATGGCGTCAATGGTGGGGTCAAGGCGATGTCAATGACGTCGATGGTGTGGGCAAGGAGACGTCAATGGTGTTGATGGTGAGGTGAAGGCGATGTCAACGACGTCGACGGTGAGGTCAAGGTGATGTCAATGACGTCGATGTCAATGGAGGAGTCAAAGTGATGTCAATGCCAATGTTGATGGTGAGGTCAAAGCGATGTCAATGGCGTCGATGTCGATGATGAGGCCAAGGTGATGTCAATGGCGTCGATGTCGATGGTGAGGTCAAGGCGATGTCAATGGCGTCAATGGTGGGGTCAAGGCGATGTCAATGGCGTCAATGGTGGGGTCAAGGCGATGTCAATGATGTCGATGGTGAGAGCAAGGCGATGGCGATGACGTTGATGTCGATGGTGGGGTCAAGGCGATGACGTTGATGTTGATGGTGGGGTCAAGGTGATGTCAATGTCAATGCTGATGATGAGGTCAAGGCGATGTCAATGGCGTCAAGGGTGAGGTCAAGGCGATGTCAATGACATCGATGGTGAGGTCAAAGCAATGTCAATGACGTCGATAGTGAGGTCAAGGCGATGTCAATGACGTCAATGGTGAGGTCAAGGCGATGTCAATGACGCCAATGGTGAGGTCAAGGTGATGACAATGGAGTCAATGGTGAGGTCAAGGCAATGTCAATGACGTTGATGTTGATGGTAGGGTCAAGGCGATGTCAATGACGTCAATGGTGAGGTCAAGGTGATGCCAATGCTGTCAAAGGTGTGTCAACGGCGAGGTCAACGCAACATCAATGACGTCAACGGCGAGGTCAATGCAACATCAATGACGTCAACGGCGAGGTCAACGCAACACCAACGACGTCAACAGCGATGCCAATGTGACGGCAATGACATCAACGGCGACGTCACCGCCGTCAACGGCACGGTCAATGCGACGCCAATGGCGTCAAGGGCGAGGTCAACGCGATGCCAATGACGTCACAGTGACATCAACGTGACGTCAATGCTGACATCAACAGCGCCAATCGCGACGGCACCGATGGGCGCGGCAAGGGCGATGACGTCAGTGGCGACGTCCACGTCGGTGAGGTCAGCGATGACGTCAGCAGCAACGCCAATGACGTCACCAGCCGCAGCGACGCCCCCCTGACATCCAACCAATGGGTACCTGCGGGGAGAGCGGCGTGACGTCACGCGGGCGTGACGTCACGACGGAGGGCGACCCCTCCCCCCTCCCTTTTTCCCGCGCTCACCTCCCCGCGCGCGGGACCGCGCCGGGCGCTGCTTCCGGTAGGCGCCGCCTGACGTCACTTCCCGGCGTCACTTCCGGGTCCGGAGCGGAAGTGGGCGGGGACCACAGGGAGCGACGCTCCGCCCGAACCATAGAGAGGGGCCAGAGCGGCCCCGCCCCTTCCGGGTGACGTCAGGAGATGGGGGACCGCCCCATGGAGCCCATAGGGAGCCCCATAGAACCCCCATAGGGACCCCTATATGGCTGCAGAGCCCTATAGAACCCCTATAAGCACCCCCATATGGCTGCAGAACCCCATAGACCCCCCATAGGGACCCCCATATGGCTGCAGAGCCCTATAGAACCCCTATAGGGACCCCCATATGGCTGCAGAACCCCATAGACCCCCCATAGGGACCCCCATATGGCTGCAGAGCCCCATAGACCCCCCATAGGGACCCCCATATGGCTGCAGAACCCCATAGAACCCCCATAGGGACCCCCATATGGCTGCAGACCCCTATAGAACCCCTATAGGGACCCCCATATGGCTGCAGACCCCTAGAGACTCCCCCCCATAGAGCCCCTATAGACGCCATAGGGCCGGGTTCCCCTATAGGCCCCCATAGGAGCCCCATATGGCTGCAAACCCTTATAGACCCCCGCCCCATAGAGACCCCCTATAGATGCCATAGGGCCGGGTTCCCCTATAGGCCCCCATAGGAGCCCCATATGGCTGCTGTGTGTCACGTGGCTCGGCGCGCGGGTCAGCTGTGGCGGGCGTGTTCGGGTGGCACGTGACGTCTGTTGTGCCGGTCATGTGTCACGTGATGCGCGCGCGCACGTGTGTGTGTGTGTGTGTGTGTGTGTCTCGTGGGTCACATGACGTGCGTATCGCATGTCCGTTGTGTGTGCGTGTCACATGATGCGGCTGCACGTAGGTGTTGCGTGTCACGTGATGCACGTGTCATGTCCCATATATGGGCGTGTCACGTGATGTAGGTGTAGGTTGTCACGTGTTACATACATGTACATGCATGTTACATACGTGTACGTTGCGTGTCACATGATGCACATCTACGCATGTATGTTGTGTGCGTCATGTGCATGTAAGTGCACCTGTCACATGACGTACATGCAGGTTGTGTCACGTGTTCTATACGTGTACATGTATATGTTACATACATGTACGTTGCGTGTCACATGATGCACATCTATGCATGTATGTTGTGTGCGTCATGTGCATGTAAGTGCACGTGTCACATGACGTACATGCAGGTTGTGTCACGTGTTACATACGTGTACATGTATCTGTTACATACATGTACGTTGCGTGTCACATGATGCACATCTATGCATGTATGTTGTGTGCGTCATGTGAATGTAAGTGCACGTGTCACATGACGTACATGCAGGTTGTGTCACGTGTTACATACGTGTACATGTATATGTTACATACATGTACGTTGCGTGTCACATGATGCATATCTATGCATGTATGTTGTGTGCGTCATGTGAATGTAAGTACGTGTCACATGACATACATGTATGTTGCGTGTCACATGATGCGCATGTGCACACGTATGTTGCATGCACCACGTCCCATATATGCACGTGTCACATGATGTACATGTATGTTGCATGCATCACATCCCATATATGCACATGTGTCACATGGCGTACATGTACGTTGCGTGTCACATGATGTACATGTGTACATGTATGTAGCATGCGTCATGTCCCATATATGCACATGTGTCACATGATGTACGTTGCGTGTCACATGATGCACATGTATGTTGCATGCGTCACGTCCCATATATGCACATGCGTCGCATGACGTAAATGTATGTTGTGTCACATGATGTACATGTCTACACGTATGTTGCATGCGTCACGTCCCATATATACACGTGTCACATGACATACGTGTACGTTGTGCGTCACATGATGTACATATGTGCACGTATGTTGCATGCGTCACGTCCCACGTGTACATGTCACATGATGTGCGTGTACATGTATGTTGTGTACGTGTCACATGACGCACATGTGCATGTATGTTACGTATGTCACATGACCCATGCTTGTACATGTGTGTCACATGATGCACGCGTACATGTATGTTGCATGTGTCATGTGTCCCGTCTGTACACGTGAATCACGTGACGTACATGTGTGCTGGGTGTCACGTGTCCCATGCATGTACGTGGGTCACATGATGCACGCGTACATGTATGTTGCGTGTGTCCTGTGTCCCGTCTGTACACGTGAATCACGTGGCGTACATGTGTGTTGGGTGTCACGTGGCCCATGTGTGTCACATGATGCACATGCATGCATGTATGTTGTGTCACGTGTCACACATGGATGTCCCATGACGCCCATGCGCATGTGTTGCGTGTCACGTTTCCCATGTGTGTCACATGACGCCCATGCGTATACATGTTGTGTGTCATATGTCACATGATGCACATGCGTGCATATATGTTGTGTCACATCTCACACGTGTGTGACATGACGTCCATGCGCATGTATGTTGTGTGTCACGTGTCACACGTGTGTGTCACATGACGCCCACTCGCATGTATGTTGTGTGTCACATGACGCACACGCGCATGTATGTTGTGCGTCACGTGTCCCATGTGTCACATGACGCACACGCACATGTATGTTGTGTGTCACGTGTCACATGACACACACGCGCATGTATGTTGTGTGTCACGTGTCCCATGTGTGTCACATGACGTCCATGCACATGTATGTTGTGTGTCACGTGTCACATGACGCCCACTCGCATATATGTTGTGTGTCACATGACGCACACACACATGTATGTTGTATGTCATGTGTCACGCATGCATGTGTCACATGACGCACACGCGCATGTATGTTGTGTGTCGCGTGTCACACATGCATGTGTCACATGACGCCCACGGGCATACATGTTGTGTCACATGATGCACATGCATGCATGTATGTTGTGTGTCACGTGTTAAACGTGTGTCACATGACGCCCACGCGCATGTATGTTGTGTGTCACATGGCGCACATGCGTGCATGTATGTTGTGTGTCACGTGTTAAACGTGTGTGTCACGTGACGCCCACGCGCATGTATGTTGTGTGTCACATGATGCACATGCGTGCATGTATGTTGTGTGTCACGTGTTAAACGTGTGTGTCACGTGACGCCCACGCGCATGTATGTTGTGTGTCACATGACGCACATGCGTACGTGCATGTTGTGTGTCACGTGTCCCACGCGTGTACCTGCGTCACGTGATGCGCCGGTGCGTGGATGTCGCGGGGGTCGCGTGCCCCATTGACGTACACGCGTGTCACATGATGTGCACGCGCCCCATACGTGCCCGTGTCACATGCTGCACGCGTGTCTCCGTGTGTGTGACGTCACACACGACATCGCGCTATGACGTCACATGATGTACATTCCCTCTCTGTCCCTTTAACACCACCACCCCCCCCCTCCACCGCGCGTTGCCTTGTGGGCGCGTGACGTCACCCTCCCCCCCCATCCAATCCGCGCCCGGTTCCTCCCCTTGCGTCACGGCGGCGGTGGGCGGGGCGTGGCGCGGGCGGCGCTCCCCGATTGGCTGCAGGTGAAAGGTCCCCTCTCCCCCTGCGGGACTATGGGGGTTGTTAGGGGGAGGTTGTTATGGGGGTGTTGTTCTGGGGGGGTGTTGTTAGGGGGAGGTTGTTATGGGGGTGTTGTTATGGGGGGGTGTTGTTATAGGGGTGTTGTTCTGGGGGGGTGTTGTTCTGGGGGGGTGTTGTTCTGGGGGGTGTTGTTATGGGGGGTGTTGTTATGGGGGTTGTTGTTATGGGGGGGTGTTGTTATAGGGGTGTTGTTCTGGGGGGGTGTTGTTATGGGGGGATGTGTTATGGGGGGTGTTGTTATGGGGGGTGTTGTTATGGGGGGTGTTGTTATGGGGGTGTTGTTATGGGGGGGTGTTGTTATAGGGAGGTTGTTATACGGGTGTTGTTATGGGGGGGTGTTATGGGGGTGTTGTTATAGGGGTGTTGTTATGGGGGTGTTGCTCTTATAAGGACTTGTTATGGGGGTGTTGTTATGGAGGTGTTATGGGGGGGTGTTATAGGGGGTTGTTATGGAGGGTGTTATGGGGGGTGTTGTTATGGAGGTGTTATGGGGGGTGTTATAGGGGTGCTGTTATAGGGGGTTGTTATGGAGGGTGTTATGGGGGGTGTGGTTATGGGGGTGTTGTTATGGGGGGGTGTGGTTATGGGGGTGTTGTTATGGGGGGGTGTGGTTATGGGGGTGTTGTTCTAGGGGTGTTGTTATGGAGGGTGTTGTTATGGGGGGTGTTATGGAGGGTGCTGTTATGGGGTGTTGGGATAGGGGTGTTGTTATACGGGTGTTGTTATGGGGGGGTGTTATGGGGGTGGTGTTATAGGGACGTTGTTATGGGGGGTGTTACAGGGGTGTTGTTATGGGGGTTGTTGTTATAGGGGGGTTGCTATGGGGGGGGTGTTACAGGGCGGTTGTTACGGGGGGGGTGTTGTAGGGGGGGTGTTACAGGGGTGTTTCCGCCTGTTGTTCCGGGTGACGCCACACTGGGGGTGATGGCGGTGGGGTGTTGTGTTGTCCGCCTGTACAACACCCTC